>NC_048894.1:152054902-152055075 GCF_011077185.1 Oxyura jamaicensis | reverse complement strand
CTTTTTCTCTTTTTCTCTTTTTCTCTTTTTCTCTTTTTCTCTTTTTCCCCTTTTCCCTTTTTCTCATTTTCTCATTTCCTTCCTTGCTTCCTTCCTTGCTTCCTTCCTTCCTTCCTTGCTTGCTTGCTTCCTTCCTTCCTTCCTTCCTTCCTTCCTTCCTTCCTTCCTTCCTT
>NC_048894.1:152018225-152054892 GCF_011077185.1 Oxyura jamaicensis | reverse complement strand
TTCCTTCCTTCCTTCCTTCCTTCCTTCCTTCCTTCCTTCCTTCCTTCTTTCCTTCTTTTTGCCTTTGGATTCTTTAAGTTATATTTTGGATTCCCATGTACAACTGTGATAACAGCACTGTAACGTGCTTCTGTAGCCATATGTAAAACAGCCTTGTATCAGGTTATGTCACAGCCATGCAACATATCTCTTAAAATCAGGGTTTTCTTAGGGATGTCCACACTTGAGGAATGAAAGATTTACTGTAGACACCCATTCAATGTGGACCCCCAGCCACCTCAAACAAACAATCTGTCCTCAAGCCCAGGAAGAAGTCTATCTAGAAAGACCTCATAACATACCTTTCAATCTGTATTCTGTTACTGCTGTCTATCCTAACCTATAAAAAAATAAAAATAATAATAATAATAAAAAAAAAAAGACAGGCTCCTCTATTTCTGCATATATGTTTAAAAAATGTGGTATATTTAAAAGAACACAGCTGAACATAGATTCTTCCTTACAAGGACAAACTACTGCCCTTCTTGAAAATGTCTTCTCTATGCTTAAGAACAGACAGAAAAGTAAGTGAAACCAGACTAGTTAAAGGAAAAGGCACAGAGAACAAAAAAGAAATCATTGTTATGCTAATCTAAAAAACAAACAAACAAACATAACTCAATACTCTTTCATCTTACTGTATGCAATTCTCATCCCTACATCACAAAAGATTAAAAAAAAAAAAAAAAAAAAAAATGCCGGAACTGGAAGAAATACTAAGAAGGGGGGAAAGAATAACCAAAGAGATGGACCATCTTCTCTCTGAACAGATATTAAAAAGCAGATGAAGTGTTTATCTAGAGAAGGGGGGATATGATAACAGAAAATATGTTTTGAAAATCTCAAAGAAAGTAAATAGGCAATGATCATGAATTATTTCTCACAACTTAAGAATACAGGGGAGTAGAGACACAAGTGAAATTATGAGGTATGTATTTGGCAAAAATCAAATTGATTTATATTTGCATATAGTGCCCAAGGACATAGTGGAACTCATTGAAACACAGTTTCAGAGATGCCAAAATATGATTTGACACATTCTTGGAAACAAAGCCTATCAACAGCTATTAAACATAAATATACAGCTTTGGTGCCCGGCTAGATAAGTTCCTAAAATGCTGATTTCTGCGAGTTAGGAAGGAGAAGTGTCACTCATGCCTTTTCTTGTCTTCTCCCCTTTATCAGCTGTCAGGAACAAGTTCTTACAAGCTATAGCCGGACCAAGTAGAGCCATTCTTTTGTGCACAGTGCACTGTAATCACATCAGTGATTACATCAGTGTCACTACATTAATAATGACATTGAAATATAATACTTGGTGTTATTTGCTTTCACAAAAGGCATGTTAAAGAAGCAGAAATTCAAGAGAATATCTTTTCCAACCATATCTTCCACAGTAGCTGAAGTGACTGCATCTTGGTCAGGAAATAATTGCACAGCCTGGAGTTGATGCAACAGAGAAAGACAGATGTGAGATAAAGCTTTATTTCCTAGATATCCAACTGACAATATTGTCACCCTTTGCAGGACCAGGACTTCTGCTGTGCAGATATTTGCAGTCATGTTGACTTGTATTGGTGTTTTGCCAAATGCACCAATCCTTCTGCTCTCTCTACTTTGTCTATAACTGTGCTCTTCTTGTTTGAAGATAGGAGGTGTCCCTGCCCATTGGGGAGGGGGGGAGGGGGGGGGGGAGAGAAACTAGATTATCTTTAAGGTCCCTTCCAACCCAAATCATTCTGTGATTCAAAAATCATAGAAACATATGATTATAAAAATGGATTTTTGAAAGGTCCCTGCAATCTACCATCATCGTGTGTAATCAATAAGAAGTATAGGAAAGGCTATGGTTTTACCCCAGACTTTCCACTGAGAGCAATATATAGTTATATGGACCCAGGAGAAGATCTGGAGGTGGATTCCCCAGGATATCTGCAAAACACATGGCAGGCAGATGTACTTGCTCAGGGTGGCCAAGTTTAAGATAAATCCTGCTGAGGAGTCCCTGTGATATACTCTGACTATTGTCTCCCTAGCACAAATAGAAGAACTGACTGGCTCCCAGAACAAAATTGATCTTTGTCCTTCACTCTCCTTTCTGATGCCAACATGTGAAAAGTTTCGAAAATGAGACTGGGACCATGACAATAACAGCAATCTGCTTTCCTCACTGGGATATAAGTGAAGAGGTGTAGGAAAGGGTCAGAAACTTAGAAGCATTGGTGAGACATGCTGCTGACACCAGAGACATAAACTTAAAAGCAGGTTCCCCTTCAATAGTCTCTGCCTCTTGGCCATGGGACCTCTCAGAAACTAAGTGCTACTGACAAGTATTTAACCTTCTTTGCCTTCGCTATGCTTTGCTTGATGTGGCTCCTGTCTTGCTGGGTGGGGAAGCAGGCAGAGGGACTAACTGGTCCATATAGTGTTGCACTTAACAAGCCATTAGCACACGTGGTGAAGAGATGCATTCCTGCCATCATGTCTGCTTTCTTCCTTCTGTACAGATCAGGAACGTGCTGAAGTGAAGAATATACTACAGTCGATGGAAACCTGATCACATATTCCCTGTGGTATGTGTCTAATGCTCTGGAGATTTCAATTTTTAATGATTAACATAAGCCAAACGAAACAATTGTAGTGGCAATAAAGGAAATAAAAATCCAATTTTGCTTCTCCATCCTCTTCTCTTGCTGACAGGTTTTTACTATTCTCTGTCTCTTTCTGTTCCAACTGTTGGCATCTCTGTAGAACTGCTTTGAATCATTTTTGGGCATAAACACAAGAAGCTGAAGAACCTAAGTGAAATGAACACAATATAACAAAATAACAGCCATTCGTGCAGTTAGCAAAAAGCTATGGTCATATCAAATTTTCCAGAAGGGTTATGAGAAGTAAATTCTCAATGGAATCCCTTACTGATGCCACCTATGTGTCTCATGGGTGGCCTGTAGACCTCTCAGTGCCCCTTTACAGAGGGATTATTGGGTTAGAGGATAATAGGAAGGTTGGAAAGGACCTACGGAGATTGTGTAGCCCAACTCCAGCCAAGGTCAGCTAAGTGGTGAGAACTCATATTCTTTATTTTTTCAAGACATTTGGGTCTTTAAAGGAAATTCCGTGCTTTACAATGTGCCTATTTATCTGAGATTTCTGTGAGTTTATTGAATTAAAGGTTAAACAGTGAAGTTTTCTGCAAGAGCAGGCTTGAGAGAGTATCTCAGAAGACCTCTTCTAGGTTCAGTCCCTATGAGAGACAAAAAACAAAAAGGAGACATATAGTTTTGAAATTCTGAAATTCTTGAAAAAAAAAAAAAAAAAATGAGGAAGAAATCTGCTCTGCCCAAATGGCTATCGTCACCCCGGTCACTTATATTTCCTTAATTTTCTTTCTCTATGACAGTGATAAAACAGACACCTGAATTACATGGAATGGATTTGAACCTGAAAAAGATCTGAACCTGACCGGTTTGTTTCATAATTTACAATACCTCTCTCGCAACCAAGGGAGATAACATCTATTGTTTTTTTCTAGACTACACTTTGGAGCTGAGGGACTCCTTAAATCAAAAGGCTTAGAAAATTCCCAAGCCTTTTGCTTTAAGTATACCAAACAAATTAAATATGTTTGCGTATGGGAAAAATAAAGCAAAACACTTGCAGAGCCGTAATTGTTTGAAAGAATCCCAGGGGTATAAAACCTGAAACTTGTATGTACAGAGAAGGACTAGAATCACTTTTTCTGCTCCCGAGCATTTCTCTGAGTTGGGGTACCAGCTGAGGTATTTGTCTAGACATGATATCTCAGTCATAAGATAAATACTTTTATCTCATACATGGATGTAATTTGATACAAAGTGAACAAAAATAAATAAAAAACTGACTATTTCTTTCTGTAAAAATATATCCCTCCCTATTAAAGAAATTTATATACTTTACAGTTTTCTAAGGTAAAATAAATTCTTCAAGCATTGGTGAGAATTGTAAGGCCCCAGGGCCCAGTTCAATGGGAAAGGGTTGTATTTGGTTTAAAAAATAATAAATAATAATTATATATATATATATATAAAGCCTGCTACTCCAAATGGAAAACAGAGATCAATGACAAGCTGAATGTTTTCTGAACAGCTGCTGTTTGCTGCCTCCAAATTACTCAGTGCATGTTGAATTTGTAGATGTTGAATTCCCTTTTGTATGCAGATTTAGCCTCTGCTGCACAGATAGCTAAGCAAGGCAGAGCACTTAGACTTACACTTACTTCAGTAAATGCAAGACAAGGAATAGTCATGTAAGAGAAACAGGAAAAATTTCCATCACTCATTAAGGAAATTAAGGCAGTCTTATAAGGCAAGGTACAGGAGCATCAAGAGGTGGAGTATATATACATACATTACCATTTTAAGTTTGTTCTGTTTCCATCCATCTTTGGAGGCATTTGATCTCCATAAACATAACTATTTTCATTCTCAAATGCCTCATTATCCTGGAAGTTCTATCTCAGAGGAAGTGGAGAAGCATTTTCTTTTGTCCTGAGCAGTTTGCTGAGCAGTTCAATATCTGATTAACACACAAACTTCACTGGGACTTGGAAACAAGGTATTTCTCCCCTCATTTTTCTCCTCTGGGAGCTTCTTGCAAGAAATGTTCTCAGAGCACAATCAGCACATCAAATAGGAGTGATGCGAAAAAAAAAAAAAAAAAAAAAAAAAAAAAGCCCAAAGAGGAAAAAAAAAAAAAAAATTTTAAAAAAACCCCCGGGGGAAAAAAAAATAAATTCAACTTATATTAAAGGAACAAAAAAAAAAAAAAAAAAAAAAAAAGAGAAGGGAGAGGGAAGTTAGGGAAGGGAAAGAAGTTAAACTTCCCCTTCTCCCCTTCATCTGAAAAGGGGGAAAAGTTGGAACTTTTCATTTATTCTGTAGTAGCAGAAAAAAAAAAAAAAAAAAAAAAAAAAATGGCCAAGACCCATTGTCTGGCTATAAAATCACAGTGTAAATCCATGGAGAGAGAATCCTCCCTCCAGAGCACAATGGCCTCATCTGCGTGGTCTACTGAGAGAAGTTACTGCTTTATGCTATTCCCCATGACACATCCAAGCATTATTCAAAAGAGTGTTAGATGCACCAGTCAAAGATATTCCAGAGAGACTGATAACGGTTAAACATCATGAATATATGCATGCTCGTGCTTGAGAGCATTCCTCAGCTTTGTGTAATTTATCCTCCATTGCCAGAAATGGCTGGCATTCAGAACATCTTGTTCCCCAAGAAAGAGAGAGCAAAATTTGCTGTCCATCAGCACTTCTAGATCTCCACAAGAGGAAAGTGAGCTTTCTGGAACATTTGTGTGGTAGGACTTCATTTATTGGAGAAAGGGTGTGGGTATGGAGGCATCAGCATTCATTCCTACTGATAATTCTAGCTGTGGCTCAGAAAGAGAATTGTGAGTCAGAAAGGAGGTTCCTCCTTAAAGATTTTTCTTTTGTTTAGCTCTCTAGCTTTTCCAGCATTAACTCTCATTTGGCAGGGGGAAGTGCCTTCTCACAGATGTGCACTTTATAACAGGCATTTCAAAGATGCAAGGACTAAAGGAAAGCATTTCTGTCTTAAGTACACTCATCTCTCAAATGACCAGTCAGCATATGTAAACAGAATATTCCGTTACAGTAATTTAGTACACCACAGCACATAGAGTACTGAGAAGCTGAAGTCAATAAGAATATTTAATAAACAGGAACAGAACAGGAAGACTACACTGAATTATCACCAGCTTGTTATCCTTACGGGTCCTATTCTATCCAATTTACTCTCCTTAAAAACTAATTTTCCTTTATTTCAGTTAGGCACTCAACCTTCTCCACCATTCACAACAATTGCCTCTTCAGAAAATAGACAGGGGAAATATAGAAAAACAGTCAGGCTGAGGAGGAATAATGTAACAAGCAAAGACTGCAATTGGATGTAGAGCCACTCAGTTTTACATCAGGACCTGCTGCTTAAATCTTTTCAGGGCTTGCAGTATATTCTGTGTTGTGCACAATTTACTGAGGGGTCTGTAGCAAGGCAGAAGTACCTCCTCCCATTCCTTTTTCTTCCTTTCTTCCTTTCTTTCTGGTTTTTCTTCCTTTCTTCCTTTTCCAATGCAGTAGACTATTAGCATTTACATATATTGTTTTAATCACTAACGGCTGGGGAGTACCAGGAAAGGCAATCTCAAGAAAATGGAATCATAAAAAAAAAAAAAAAAAAAAAAAAAAAAAAGATAAAAGGTTTGTGTCCATACTTTTATCTCAATACTACAATGTCAGCCTTACTTAGTTTCTTGGCTATGTTCCCCCTTGGGAATTAATGTTCATAACGAAGGAACTTGCTAGTAATTGCAGTGGGGATTTCCAACCTCAATGACAGCACAGAAGGTCAAAAAACAGACCTCAGGACCCATCTGTTAAGTCTGGGCTTGGGTTAGGAAAGCAGACAAAAGTATCACGAATTCAACAACTCTTCATCTCTTGAATGCCTGACTTGCTTCCCCTGTGGAATTGCTCACCTCGGCCTTTGGAGGGCTGGTCAGACAACTGCACTGCAAAAAAATGGCCTTGTAAGGTTGAAGCACCAGACACAAACATCAGAGCAACATTCCCTCCCTCACCTAAAGACCCAGTCAGTAAGGTCATTTCTTCTGTTCTCTGGGGTGTTCAGTAGATTTAACCACTGACATGAGCTTACCAACCACAGCACATTAAATAAATACAGGAAAAAAATAAATAAATTTATCCAGGAAGTAAGTCAGCCACATGATTAAACCTAGCTGTTTAAATATGTATAGATATAATTCAGCCACACATTTGCACCCACATTAAGCAACTGTGTGGATAAATATGGATTTGTACTGACAAGTGGCACTGAATTAACTTGAATTTCTATAAAACTAGAGACTGAACACATGGTTTAAGTTGTTTTCTTATTGATTTATACAGACTTAGCTCCCCCTCAGAGGTAACTCCTGGTCACCTTACAGAGAAAAAAAAATAAATCTGGTTATGAAACAGGAGGATCACGTGAGACTCCTGTGCACTGTAAACCCTAGTCATGCTACCCCAAGGAGTCCTCTAAGGAATGCCACCCCACTCTCAGCACGGAGGTGCTTCTAAGCAGTACCTGAATTCATTCAACAATACCCCTACCTATAGGAGGGTGGTTGGACTAGATCATCTTTAAAGGTTCCTTGCAACCCAAACCATATTATGATTCTATTAACTGTGCTGTTACTTCTATGGAAGCACAGACCTGGATTTCTGAGTGTCATCTAATTAGGAAATGTAGCCTTTAGAGTTCAATGTCTATGTTGTCTGCCTAACAAGTGAATCAGAGTTTTGTATTTCAGATAAATACACAAAATGGGTCTGGATGGAGGTTAGAGTCTTTCCCTTAACTATCAGTTTTCCTCCTGGAGCAGGGAGGAATCCCAGCGATTGGTGGGGAAGGAAGCAAAGACAACTCTCAGCTGATTTAAATAATAATAATATTAATAATAATAATAATAATAATAATATCTCCTTCTACCTGCAGTAGCTCAAGAAGTAGGTCCATGGGCACAAGAGGAGAAGGCATCTATCTCTAAAAGAGACAGATCCTAGGACAGTCCTGAGTTTCTAGATGTGCAGTCACTGTTCAAGGATAAATGTGAAATCCTGTGGTATATAGACAGAGCCTATCCGTTTGCTTTCATGTGTGGGAAGAGATGAAGACTGAGATGAAAAATGCGTGTGATAAGAAAACCCCTACCTTTCCCTAACTCACTTCAGCTCCCTGTGCTGTACTACTCTTGTACAGTAAATGTGTTTTCTTATTGGTTTTCTTCTCCCACACTCTCCCTTCTCTGTCTTTTTTTTTTTTTTTTTTTTTTTTTATGGCACACAGCATTGTCCATTACTTCTCCCTGAGTTCTCACAGAGGTTTTTCTGACCTGTTGCCCTGAGCTGAAAAGTGAGCTTGGTTATACTTCAGGACACTGACTGCTAATGGAGAAGTGAGAGAACCCAGCTCACACCAAATTGTACTTTCACCCCAAGAATAAACTCGTTGCAGATTTTTTTTTTTTTCTTTCTCCAACCTCTGCCTTTTTATTAACTATGGTCAAACACCCACCTATGTGCATGCCAAAGCCAAAGCGTACATCTAACACAGAGGTGCACCTTCTCATACCAAAGATTATTTTTAACTGCAGTTTTGCTGTAAGTGAAACACTCATCTTTTGCAGTTCAAGACTTTGTTTGACATCAGTGAAGTCAGCTTCAGAAAAACAATCAGCCTTATGGATCTGAAACACATTCCTGCACTCTGATGATCAGCAGCAATATGAACATTTTTTTCCAGTGGTTTGTTGCGGAAAGCTGCACTCTGATGCTCACGTGGTATGGAGAGGCAACAGTATTTAAATAAACCTAGATGTAATAGCATGAGACAGTTATTGGTTAAATAACATCTGCTCTCAATACATAACTCTTATTACAGCTAATAGGAAATACACACACACAATTTTGGGGAAGATACATCATGCAAGGATCAACAGGTTTAATCAGCCATTGTCAGAGCATATGCTTTCCCAGTTTATCTCTAATAAGACAGACCTCTCCATGGAGGAAAAAGCAACCCAACTCTTCATGTTCCAGTGTTCTCACAAAATCACAGAACGGTTGAGGTTGGAAGAGTCCTCTGTTAAGAGGCTAATCCTGAAGCAACACAAGGGCTCAATTCACTGTCAGTCATATGAATGGAAAAAATAATCAATAGGCTTCAGCAGGGTAAAATTTGGTGTGTATAAATATATATATATATATATTAAAAGTAATACAGAGATTGTCTTACAGGTAAGAGAAATACACTTCTAAAGGTCTGCCATTTTTGCCCTTGCTGAATGAAACTGGATGCACCTCCACAGTCCAAGGTGTCTGTTGCCACCTTACCACCTCACTTCTGTAGAAAAGTCACTAGGCTTTTGTTCCAATATGTATAATACTGTATATGGGAAGTTTCTTTTAACGTAAGCATCACATTGAGAAGGAGAAAAAACATGCAATTTTGAAAACCTCTTCACTCAGGCTGAGTGCAACGAAGTTGAAAATCTCTGATAGTTGAGGTCCTTACTATTTCTATGTATGTATTTATTTATTGTTAGTTCTTTAGAAGTTGGGTGTTGTTCTAGAGGAAAAAAATATTTTTTTAGAGGAGACTATTACTATCACATTCCAGGCAACAATGAAACACCTTGATCTGCCTGTGAAAAGGCAAGTCAAATAGTGCTCTGTATCTGAGAAGAATGACTAATTTTGCTTTGAAAGGCTGACCTAATTTAAGAGTGAAAAAAAGGAAGAGAAACATAGATCAGTGAATATTTAGAAACCTGAGCAATTGTTTATAGCATGATAAAAGTGCCAAAATAATTACTTTGATTTTTTTTCCCCATCATATTTTTTTATGCTGTTTAGTAGTCAGAGAAAGGCTGTAGTTTTCTGTGGCCCAACTTACTCAGCTCTCAGACTTTGCTTTAAGCTACAGTGCAAGGAAACTCATTTCTGTTAAAAACTATCATCAGAGAATAAGGATTTCATCATACTTAATTGATTCTGATATAAGCAGACTATTTTTCTACCTCTCTTTCCTAATCCCATAAGGCTTTATTAAAAACTTTTTCAGCATCAGCATAAGGTGTACTGCACTGAGGCTATAACAAACAAGAAACTTTATTTCCTAGCCTCTCATTGTCTGCCTGTGCCTGAAAAGAAACAGAGTTTAGTGGTATCTGAAGAGCTTTCATGCTGAGTCCACAAGTTTTCTTGTTCAGTTCCCAACACAGTATTTGTTAATCCAAAGAACTAAAGAAATATAGACACATGCACACACACTCACAGAGACAGATGCAAGAACGAGATAGACTTAAAGAACTGCTTGCAACCATGGTTTAACTATGCATAAGTGGAAAAATAAGTGGCCTCCTGGTATAACAGACAACCTGACAGTTTTATATCGGATGGGAGATGAGATTAGCTCCGCAGAAAGACAGCTAGATGCACACAAATGCTAGCCAACTTTGTATTGCTATATATTGATACAGACATATTTGCAAATTCACACACTTTATGAAGCCAGACACAGGATTATTATGACTTGCTTGCAACAGGAAATAATAAATGTCAGTATATATAGGTATATAAAGCATAAATAAATACGATCTTTGGAAGATTATGCTCTGGTTTCTTTATTATAATCCTATATTTTAGCAGTAATTAACTGTGGAAAAAGCTTTAAGTCACATCCAGTCTCTGTCTGTCTCCAGTTCTTATCCACGTAAGGTTATCTTGCAAAATTATGAGCACCATTTGTAAAAGCATTAACAGAATAAGTGGCTTCAATCCCATTCTCAGAAGTGTTTTTGCCGCACAGTGTTAATGGTGTTAGAGCTAACATCTAACCTCAACATGCCAGTCACTCTGAGCTCCATGGCCCCACACTCCCTCTCTGATGCTCCATCCCATCAGTCCAAATACCGCCTGCCTCCCTCACACACAGTGCTTTGACACCAGTGGGTAATATTTCCAAGGCCCTTTGAGGACTGAGCAGGAAAGATTTTACAAGTACTAGTTAAAAAGCATGGCAATCTTTTTTTCATTGTTCCTTAAAGAAAGCAGTTTCATTAAAATCCACAATACTCACACTAAAAATACTATTTCTAATTTTACTCTTTTCCCACTGAGGAATTAAAAATCCAAATGAGAACATTTTAATTTATAAGAGAGTTCCTTCCCTCCCTTAGGAAGAAGACTTTCGCTTTTAAGCATTTAACACATAAAAGTGTTTCACTTCCATATGTGATATGCTGTCCCATAAGGAACACCATGGCTTTAAAAATGTGAGAGGTCTGTGTCCTTTCTCTACTGTGCATTTGCCTCCACAGTGAAACTTGTGGGGTTTTAGTTCAGAAAATATTTCTCAGAACTGGACAAATGGCAATCCCAGATATCTAAATAACCCATTCAGATTCAAACAAGGCATACTGATTTGTAAGGGGTGTTTCCTATTGTACAGATCATGGCCTGGGGGTTGGATTCAAATGTCATTTTAATCTCACCTCTTCCTTCCCGAGAAGCAGGGTACCTTGATTTTCTCACATTCACCCAAAATAACTCAACATGAGACAAATTCAGAAGTGAAAATATATTTAGGCATTCACTTATTTATTTATTTTCTCCCAGAAAATAAAAGGATTATGCATTTATAAACATTTTTTAATTACTGTTTTCTCTTGTTTCATACCTATCGAGTGCTTTTACCCATTTACCCTTGACCATGATAATAATGTAGAAAACAGAGGTGGCATCTAAAGAGGTCTTCCTGAACTGCCTTCTCAAACTCTCACACACCCACTGTTTTTGTCAGTTATCAGAGACACTGTTTTATCAAGAAGCAAAAGTCAGTACTGCTAGGAGGGAAAAAAAAAAAAAAAAAAAAAAAAAAAATTGTAGCCCAGACAAACCCTGTCAATTTAATTTAATTTAATTGCAATTAAAAGGCACCTCCATTCCAAGAGAACTGTCTGTGCCATGCAGTAAAGACTCTCATTACCACATTGCAGTGATAAAGAGCTCTGATGCACCACTCACTTTTACTGCACCATGTATCAAAAAAAATGTCCTCCCATGTTTTCAGTTGGATTTAGGTGTCCTGCTGCACTAAGTGGGCTGAAAATTAAAGAAAGAGTAATAATCTTGGAACAGTCATTAGATTTTCACCATGCTGTCAGTGGGTGTGTGTGACAGTAGCATGGCAAACTATTAGAGAGCGTCCAAAGAAGGGTGACAAAGATGGTGAAGGGCCTAGAGGGGCAGACATATGAGGAGTGGCTGAGGTCCCTTGGTCTGTTCAGCCAAGAGCAGAGCAGGCCAAGGGGAGGCCTCATGGCAGCCTGCAGCTCCCTCACGAGGGGGGCGGAGGGGCAGGCGCTGAGCTCTGCTCTCTGGGGACAGCGACAGGACCTGAGGGAACGGCATGGAGCTGGGACAGGGGAGGGTCAGGCTGGGTGTTAGGGAAAGGTTCTGCACCAAGAGGGTAGTCGGGCACTGGGACAAGCTCCCCAGGGCAGTGGTTGTGGCACCAAGCCTGCCAGATTTCAAGAAGCATTTGGAAAATGCTCTCAGATATAGGGCCTGATTTTTGGGTGGTCCTGTGTGAAGCTAGGAGTTGGACTTGATGATCCCTATGGGTTCCTTCCAACTCTAGTTATTTTATGATTCTGTGATTCTATGATGCTATGTCCCACATTGTCCCCACCATAACAATGCAAAGTTCATGTAGAATCACAGAATCACAGAATGGTTGAGGTTGGAAGGGACCTCTGGAGGTCACCTGGTCCAACCCCCTGCTGGGACACCCAGAGCAAGTTGCCCAGGCCCAAGTCCAGGAGGCTTTTAAAGATCTCCAGGGAAGGAGATTCCACAACCTCTCTGTGCTCAATCCACTATACAGTAAAGAAGTGTTTCCTGATGGAACCTTCTATTTCACTTTGTGCCAATTGCCTCTTGTCACTTGTCACCACTGAAAAGAGCCTGGCTCCATTCCCTCTGCAGCCTCCCTGGAGGTATTTATAAACATTGAAAAGATCCCCAAGCCTCCTCTTGTCCAGGCTGAACAGCCCCAGCTCTCTCAACCTTTCTTCATAGGAGAGGTGCTCCAGGCCAGTAGTCACCTTGGTGGCCCTACATTGGACTCTCTACATTATGTCCACATCTCTCTTGTTCTGTGGAGCCCAGAACTGAACACAGTTCTCCAATTATGGCCTCACCAGTGCTGGATAGTGTGGAAGGATCACCTCACTCAATCTGTTGGTGAAAAGAAGATTGTGTTTTCATTGCTGTGCACTCTATTTCAATCTTTCTGGAAACTCAGGGGTGAGAGGCTGGTTTCAGAAAAGTCAATTTGAGCTTTGTGGTTGAATCACAGAATCACAGAATAGTCTAGGTTGGAAGAGACCTCCAAGATCACCGAGTCCAACCTCTGACCTAATGCTAACAAGTCCTCCACTAAACCATATCCCTAAGCTCTACATCTAAACGTCTTTTAAAGACCTCCAGGGATGGTGACTCCACTTCCCTGGGCAGCCTGTTCCAGTGTCTAACAACCCTTTTGGTAAAGAAGTTCTTCCTAATATCCAACCTAAACCTCCCCTGGTGCAACTTAAGCCCATTCCCCCTCATCCTGTCACCAGGCACATGGGAGAATAGACCAACCGCCACCTCACTACAGCCTCCTTTCAGGTAACCGTAGAGTGCAATAAGGTCGCCCCTGAGCCTCCTCTTCTCCAGGCTAAACAGTCCCAGCTCCCTCAGCCGCTCCTCGTAAGACTTGTTCTCCAGACCCTTCACCAGCTTCGTAGCCCTTCTCTGGACTCGCTCGAGCACCTCCATGTCCTTCTTGTAGGGAGGGGCCCAAAACTGAACACAGTACTTGAGTTGTGACCTCACCAGAGCCGAGTACAGGGGGACAATCACTTCCCTGGACCTGCTGGCCACACTGTTTCTTATGCAAGCCAGGATGCTGTTGGCCTTCTTAGCCGCCTGAGCACACTGCTGGCTCATATTCAGCCGACTGTCAACCACTACTCCCAGGTCCTTCTCTGCCAGGCAGCTTTCTAACCATACATCTCCCAGCCTGTAGCTCTGTTTGGGGTTGTTGGGCCCCAGGTGCAGGACCCAGCACTTGGCCTTGTTGAACTTCATACAGTTGGCATCAGCCCATGAATGCTATAGGGACAGGCTTCTTCTCTGAAAATTCCAAGTCCACATTGCATCAGTTTTCTGTATTCCTCACACAATGGTGTAGGGCAGTGGTAGGGAAGATCCCAACACTGTGGTGGGGGACAGGTGGTCACCATGGCTGAGACACCACAACTCACTGCTTTGTCAGCTGGGTTGTGGTAATTCAATGGTGGCAAACATTTCCCTGCTGACTGCTTAGCTCTTGGCTGCTCTGCAAAACTCTAAGTTTTCTGAGTAATGAATTTTCAGGTAACTTTTCTCTGTGAGTGAGAAAAGGCATATGAGCTCCTTTGAAAGAGTGCACTTTTTAATTACTACGCTGTTATTGCTGCTAGCTCACCATTTTGTTAAAACAGTTATTTCAAGCTCTGCTTTCCCTCCTTATACGTATTATAAATGAGAGTAAATCTAGCAAATCCAATCTGGCTAGTGCTTGAAGCTGAGAGAAGAATTTGGTCTGTTTTTATTGCTCTTCTTCTTTTTTTTTTTTTTTCTTTTTTTTTTAATTTTATTTTCCTCTTAATTTTTAATTAAAATGTAAAAAATGCAACCAGTTTTTTATTAAATCCTTATTTATGAAAACTGCTCCAGACCATGCACATAAAAACACTGGGTGATTGTTCATTTTATCTTGGTTATAAATATTGGATTAAATTAAATATGACACAGAGAACAGTCAGAAATTTTAAAAACTGATTTCTGAAAAAGGCAAGATAGGCAATAGAAATGATAAAGGAAGCATGCGTACAGGTATATGTGTGTGTGCATATATAAACAAAACCCAAACTGTTTCACAGAAAATAAAAAAAAAAAAAAAAAAAAACTTAACACTGAAAGAACAAAGCCTAAAACTAATATAATGCTCAGAATTTATTTTCCTATACTCTTCCATCATAAAACCTCAAAGCACAACACAGCTAAAGAATCAATAGATACAACATATAGCACATACTCCAAAAGAGAAATATATGAAATAAAAGTCCTGTTCAGCTTATCTTTAGGTTTAGAGAGAGATTCTCCTATGTGGAAACTTTGAAAATCCTTCCCAGGAACAATAAGGCAGGTGGAGGTATATCCACTAGCTGTTCTCTGCATATTTCTGGCAGCTGTTTAAAAATCATCTGTCTTCCAAGGCTGTCAAATCTTTGGGGATTTTTGCAGTCAGCTTTTCATTTATGATTCTGCTAGTGGATAGTTTGCCTTGTACTAAAAATTAAATAATAATCACACAAAAATAAAATAAAATAAAAAAAAAGCCCCAAGATATAAACAGTAGAAAGGAACCATACTTGTAAGACCTCTGTTGATTCTCACTTTTATTTTTCCATAATGAATGCATATATGAGACCTCCCTTTCCACTCAACACTGCTGACCAAAGCTGAAAGCAAGTCATTCAAGCAATTTACAACAATAAATGCTTAATGGGTCAGTTTCTTCTTGACCCAGGTATTAATTTATAATTTTGCTGCCTCAAATGTCAGTGAAAAAAATAATAAATAAATAAATCAATAAATAAATCTTCTCTTTTTCCAGTAATTAAATGTTAACTGACAAAAGGTATTCAACATGACAGGACAAAGGTTTAAGAAATAAGTGACAAAAGGCATATGAAGCCTTCCAGAACATTAATTTGAATGCCTGCTTGGAAGGAAATAAGAATTGTTTCTGGATGCCCCTTAGAAGCTCAGAGACTGAGGTATTAATCAACATAGGTAAGACATAGAAAGATATAAAACTCGATGCAAAACAGGCATTCAGACAGCTCAAGTTTACCAGGTTATGGTAGACTTTAATGCATGAGTTTTGTTACTCACAGAAAGACCCCAGAAGTAACACATCAGTGTCAGTCAGCTTCTTAAGGAAACATCATCCACCAGTTTTCAGCATACAGAAAGAGCTGCTGCTCTAGACTAGACTAATTCTGCCATAAAATGCATATATATATAAGGAAAGTCAAAGCTTCAGGGCTGAATTTTGCCAGTAGTCTTCTTCACTTTTCAGTCCTCTCCTCTGTAAAACATGAGTGTTTCCTGTCTCATAGAGAGGTGGCGATGCTGTGAGGTGCTTGGATACTACATGTTGGAGGTCATACAAAAAAGTGGCTAGATCATCTCACTTGTGCCCCTGAGGGTGGCCCTCAGAAGATCAGCACTTGCCATGGACTGCCACCCAGAGAGACTTGCACTCCTTCACAGTTCCTTCATTAGACGTTGGCGATAGTGGAAAAAGGAATAATTTTTTTGTAAGTATATTTATGGGTATCCATATATATAGGCTGCCTTTGCTATAGTGTCCCTATATCCATGCACGTCTCAGCACAGAATATACCTATACTTAAACATCTGTAAATCCTTAAATACCAGAAAATTCCTCATTTTCAAATTCACAGGAAAGCTGCTTGCAAATCATGGTCTCAGTTCTTTCACTCGTACTGGTTTCTCCACCCACAGGATATACTCCTTCTTTACTACAGTGAGAAGAAAATGAAGACTTCATTTTCAGATCAGATCCTCTGGCTGAGATGCCTACACACAGAAGCTCTTCTCCCTGAGGATTCGTATTGCCTGTGGTCATATCAAACAAGTGAGGCACCAGTAAATCAGAAAGAGGGGCAGCTATAGCTGTTAAGTACTGAGGCAAGCAGTATGGTTTTACCTACCATGAAGTAACCGAGGAAAGAAAATTCCTGAGAGTTGTTCACCTGTGATGTCATGGTGATGTCACTGCTGCACAAACCACTCCCTGTGCCTAGCAAGTATTTCAGACAAATACTGGGGGAGGAAAAAGTAGTATCTGCTCCCATGACTGCAGCATCTGATCCAGGAGAACAGACTGAGTGCTGACTCCTGCACTCCTCAATGCCTTTTCTTCAGAAGGAGCATTCAGGAAAAATGATTTTCTGTTAGTCCTGCCCAGGAGATTGTTTTGCCTTGGTCAGCAAGGTCTTCTGAACCCAGGGGGCAAATTCCCATGGACAGACAGGACCCTGGTGGGCAGTCTCTATGTCTTGTCATGAAAAGAGTTGTTATCTCATTGCACTGCTGAGAACCAGCCAGGATGAATTCAGCTATAGTGCAGTAAGCATTGCATTGGATGACATATGATGGTTTTATCCCCATATGACAATAGTTGAAGTGTAAATTGTATAAGAGCAATTTCAATAAACTGGAAAAAAAAATCAATTATTTCTAGATTATATAGATGCAACTCTAGGTGTTTCTTGGCTGTGTGAAGCTGCACTGATAATAAATAATTTGTATAAAAAAAAAAAAAAAGCAAGCTAGCTAACTTTGAAACATCAAGACTTTTTTTTTGCAGAAAGCAAAGCATGAAGTGTGTTGTTCACTGATATGTGTGTGTATATATATAAAAATATATATATGAAACTTGAACAAAATCCACAAAGTTTTTTTCTTTGCTTCTCGTACAAAACATCAGCTATTGCAGAATGTCACTCTGTTGAAAATACGAGCATACGTATGAAATTGATTTAATGCCAGCTAAAGGGACATTAATCTAGCTGCAAATTTTCACTGCAGGGACATGGTGCAGTAAATTTCTGGTAGTCTAACACCAGACTTGATATTGCATGATATATGACACTTTCATTTGGAAAAGAAAAGAAAACTTTTCTTCAAAACCTTAATTGACTCTCATATATTTCTGGTTACAAATTGTACTGATAATAAAGGCAATAAGTATAGAAAGTAAGCCCATATTTTTCAAACACTTTGAAAGATATACAATTAAGCTACCAGTTCAATGTATTCTCTTCATTCTCTTTATAATATCTGGGTGTTAACAATCTTTATTCACATTGTTTTACTACATGGATTCTTTTGGTTGATAATATGAAAACAGGAAAAAAAAATAGTGATGTCTGTTTTCTGGAGAAATCCTTAAAAGCAAAGTTAATAATCAGACTGCCTCATCAGGATGTTCTGTAATGATTCCAGGTAAAGAAAGGTCCTGGGACTACATTAACATTCCTTAGCAAGAGCCCAATCTGAAGTGATTTTCTATGTACTGTGCCTACCTGAAATTATTTAGTTAAGAGAGTGACTTCATATGCTCCAGATATATACAGGGATAGGCATTTTATATAAAACAGTTCACCAAAAATATAGATGTCACTTGCACCTCCACTGCACTCCACAGAGGTCAGAGCTTTGGATCAGCGGATGGGAACACAATGCTGCTCTTCCATGGCACACCACCAGGCAGGTCTCGCTGCCAGAAGGAGGTAGCTCACAGCAGAGATGGTTAAAAGCAGCTCTGAGACCCTCTGCTAGCTCCACTCTGCTGGTTAGTACATAGTTGATTTGGCTGCTCACTTTGAGGGTGAGACATCAAGGGTAAAAGCCTTTTTTTCTGCTTAATTCAGACCAAGGATCATTGATCTGAATTCAAACATTATCTTATGTCATTAGGCAGTCTGAATGGAAGCATGACCCTATTTTCTTCGTCAGAGTATTTTTCTTACTGCAAGAAAAAAATTGTTCTTTAGTGCATCATATTCCTTTTAAACAAAGATGGGAAAAAAGCATCTGCAGGAGCAGCCATTCGTGCTAGAAGGTACTTAACGTTTTTAGACATAGTACTGACCTTTTGGTCTGAGATTGCTTCAGATTCTTGTGCCAGTGTAGCTAATGTCCCTTATACACACTAACTTTCCAATTTCTATCAGCACTTCAGCTATTCCAGCATGAACTCTCCTTCTGCCTTTCTCTGCATTATGTGTAGATGTACACACACACACACAGCAGATACCCAAACATACAGATGAGCTGTTTACAGCCAGCTGGGCTTGCAACAAGACATGCTTTATTCATCCAAAGTAGCAGCACAAAAGAGTAAGAGAGCTGCTGCAGTCTCACTCCCTGTTTTATGCAGCTCTTAATCAGATCTTCAGCTGGTGCAGCCCGAGGAAAAGTCCTTCTTCCTTTTAATGATTTGCTAATTCCCGTGTGGGAAGGCTTTTTTTTATGCTTTTTTTATGAATTTCTGGTTACAAGTCACTCTTGGGATTTGACAGGCTGTAACGTTGACCAATTGGGTTGGCTCCAAAGATACCTTGAAGATTACAGAGGTAGGAGATTTTTGTGAAGAACCCCATATCCAATGACCGTCTTCCAAGCCTGACATGCCTTCTACAATCCTGACATGCCTTCTACAGTCCTGACATGCTGTATAACTGGATTTCTCTAGTGTGGGGCTTTTCAGTATTTCCAGTGGCAGCCATAAAGAGAGCCTCATGTCCCTCTGTAGGAAGGCGACATGGTTGTACCAACCATACTGAACAAGTAGGAGCCATGGAGTGTTGTAACAGACACTTTATTGCAAACTGTAAGTGATCCCCTTTGCATTTGTTAATAAAAACAGACCTATCTGCAGTCTTCATTCAGCCATTCCAAAGTAATCTGTCCCATGGATCAGCTGATGTCCTGCATATGCCACCTCACGCACAAGTGAGGGATGTATAAATAGTTGGGCCCTGAGGTCTTTTTAGGACTCTGCTGGGAGCAGTCCATTCTGAAATCTAAACTACCCCAACTATCATGCAGGGAGCAGAAGTATATTTCAGCAAGAACTGAAAAAGAAAAGCTCAGAGGCAGCATAAATAGAAACTAATTGGCCTTCAATCTCAGATTATACAATTATCCACACAGATTAAATCAAAAAGTTTTGGATAAGAATAAACGATGGCAGAAGGAAGTGAGTATTGTTTAAAGTGGTGCAGTGTTTTTACATAATCTGTATTTTGTACATCAAAATAGTTGAATCTTCTTTCGCAACCCACAAAATGTGACCTTCTGGCAGAGGATATACCTGACAAATTTCATTCTAAGGCCAGAAATTCGAAAGGTAATAAGTGGCTACAATAAATAGTGAACAAAGTGGCTATAATAAATAGTGAACAAAGTGAACCTCACCTTCTGACCATAAGGGAGGACATGGCACTACTTGGAAAGTGTGTACTACTCTGTCTCTACTGCCTCACCCAGTACACCTCTAAAGGTTTATGGTGCTACCCGTTTCAGAGATCCCTGCCGAAACTCTCTAGCCAACTATTCTGTGATAAGAAAACTTTATTCTACTTCTTCCATTTATAGATTATTTCTGCCATTATGGATTAGATACAGATGAAAAAATGGAACCCTCTTCCATTTCAAACAATATATCTTTGAAGACTGAAAAACTGAATTCTAATTCACATTTCACATTTTGAAATGTAAAATATCAAATAATCTCACCATGATGTTTTCGGAAGAAAAATTTTCAGTGACATTATTTCTTCATCAGCATGAGATATTTGGAGTTCCCTAAAAGTCTTTTATGCTTTGAAAATAATTTAAAGCTTTATATATTTCCTTAAGCTTCGTGTGGTTTTGTTTCCTTTTGTTTTCCATATAACATAAGTTTGTTAATGGATTCCACTAACTGGTTATTAGCTTCAGCCATTAACTTATTTTAGCCAAGGTTTTTTTTTTTTTTTTCCTTTTTTTTTTTTTTTTTTAACACTGTATAAAAGCATAAAATACATTCACTGTGAGGGTTTCTATAAGATCATCACTGGACTAAGAATTCCACCTGGTGAACACAGCCATATTATAACAGAAGTTGGAAAGGACCTCTTGGAGGCCATCTGGTCCAACAGCTTGCTTAAAAAAATGGACAGCTAAGGTCAGGTTGCTCAACATTTTATTCAGCTAATTTTTTAATTCATAGAATCATAGAATGTTTTGGGTTGGAAGGGACTTTAAAGATCATCTAATTCCATCCCCCCTGCTATGGGCAGTGACACCTCACACTAGATCCCCTCAGGAATCCTCTCAGATTCCCCTCAGATCCTCCCCATCTCAGGACCTGTGGATGTATCTCATCAGGTCCCATGGACTTGTGCACCTTCCAGTTCTTTAGCTGGTCTTGAACCTGATCTTCTCCTACAGTGGGTGGTTCAACATTCTGCCAGTCCCTGCCTTTGCCTTCTGGGGCCTGGACTATGTGTCCAGATCTGTTGTCAGTCAAGACTGAGACAAAAATTCATTGAATACCTCAGCCTCCTCCATATCCCAGGTGACCAGATCTCCTTCTGGAGAGAGCCCATAATATCTCTAGCCTTCCATTTATCACTGATATACTTATAGAAGAATCCTTTCTTGTTGTCCTTGATGTCTCTGGCCAAAATTAATTCTACAAGGGCTTTGGCTTTCTTGAACTGATCTCTGGCTTCTCAGACAATGTCTCTAACCCTCCCAAGCTATGTGTCCTTGCTTCCACCCTCTATAGGACTTCTTTTCTCTTTGTTTTTCCAGGAGCACTTTCTTCATCCATGCAGGCCTCCTGGCATTTTTACCCAACTTCTTATTTGTTGGGATGCATCACTCCTGAGTTTGAATATTAACCAGATTTTTGGGCCCCTCTTCCCTCCAGGGTTTTGTCCCACAGTACACTACCAAGCACATCCCTGAAGAGGGAAAAATCCAGGGCAAGTCCATCTGCAAATTAATCATTTGCAATTTGCTATTCACATAACAGCAAGCAAAGGTATTTGGTACCTTCCAGGCTCAGTTTTTACCCTGACAGATCAGGAGTTGTGTGTGGATTTGTTATGACAAGTGACCCTCAGATTTCTGGCAGCCTGAGTTGCCAGCTTTCCAGTGTTGTAGTTTTCTAAATTTTAGGACTATCAGGCTGTCAACACCAACGGCTGTTGACCTAACAAAATTGTCAGCAGATGTCCCCATTGAATCCCTCCCAGTAGTTGTGACTTTCTATCACATTTTTCTTTGGCTTCAGGATGCTTAACTAAACGGCAGCAAACTTCCCCAAAGAACAAGGGTAACAATGACAGCAGCAACAGTAGCAGAAGGAAAAAAAGACTCATGCAATCAGTCAGGGAGGAAATTAGGACACTGATGTTGGGAATAGGGGGTAGGGAGGTATCTTACAACTGATAGGAAAGTAGATGGAGTTAGAAAAGATTTTTTTTAGGTGTGTATAAAGAGGACAGCAAGAATATCCCACCTGAGAATATATATGTGCTCACCTTCTCAGATGGCTTCACCATCAGCACAAAACAGACAATGCTTTTTGAAAACTATGACAACACATACACAAGAAACCCATAGTTACCCAGTCAGGCAGGATCAGGCTAAAAGAAAAAGAGACAAATATTTCTTAGCCTATCCGAAAGAATTAAGAAGAGCCAAGTGAAGTTCCTTTAATTTAGATGTAAGACAATGCAACACAGGTACTAAAAACTAAAAACTAGAAGAAAAAAAAAAAAAAAAAAAAAGGTAGAACTGCATAATGCATATGCAAATAAATGGAATGAGAAGTGATAAGCCAAATTTTATTTTCTGCATGAGACACATTTGTACCCTACTTCTAACACAGGTGAAAATATAAGAATTTCTGAACATGTGATTTGGGGATTGTTTTAGCTTTTTCTTTCCATGCTTTAATAGCTTGGACCCTACCTGAACAATGAAAGAAAAATGTTTTCTGATGCTGTTGTTTCAGACTGAGATTTGACCTCCCTCTAACAGTATGCTATTGCTATGCATAAAGCTGGCAAGCCATATGGTCATCTGGAAGCAGGAGACCAGAATTATTTTTCTTTATTCTACTAGTGACTTGGGTTTGGACATTGAATAAGTAACTGTATTCTTCTGAGCATCTTGAGTTTTCTGTTTTGCTGTGTGAATAATGGATATCTGCTAGCTGCAAGGTTTTACATCAGGTTTTGCTTTGGTATTACAACATAACTGAAACAGAATCTACAGTTGTAAGACTGGCACTGCCCTGGTTTTCTTACTGCAGCATTTCTCATGATGGGGATGTTTCAGCTACACATAAGCACTGAAATTCCCATCTTTTCTCAGTATACTTTCATCTGCCAGCAGGGTCTTTCCCTGGCAGTTAAGGTAAAAATTATCCACTAGCTGAAAGGGGCTCCTAGCTTTTCATTGTCTGTTTATAAAAGGTGCCTTGTGAGTGCTCAGTAGGTGTCTCGGCATTTTAGCAGGGAAGGTACAATTTGAATCATCTGACTCACATTTTTCCTTCTACTTCCAGCCCTGTCTCCTTGGCTACATCCAGAACAATGCAACAGGACAAGAAATGAGGTGTCAGCACTGCCTGTAATTGTACTTACCTTTATTTATCTGCACACTTTCTGTCAGTTTTGCAGACCATGGTCAGAGTAGTCCAGGGAACAGCATAAGCCAAGAACCATTCTCATGGGCAGTTTGAATGCAGATGTGTTTTGGAAAAGGGAATTTAGCCACATATAGGTGATCTGCAATGTGCAACCTGTTCCCAAGGCCAGTTTGCTTGTAGACACAAAATCTTTCAGATTTCACCTGGCTTGCAAATTTGAAATGCATCATTACAGCATCTGTAATATGTACCATTCTAGGAATGCTGCTGCCTAGTTTTGACAGCCATAAAAAAGTTTACTATGGAGGAAGGGAAAGGCTTCTCAGCATTCGTGTCTGGGAGAGAAAACCTTCCTCAAAAAAGATTTGTAATTCCTAATAGCAGGAGAGGTGAATGGCCACTACTCTTGCCTTAGAAAATTTGCTCTCAAAGCCTCTAGGCATATCTGAAAAACACCCTTGATCTTTCTATGAGATCTTTCCTGTGATAAAATGGAGATTGCCACAGAAAAAAATGTCAAGATCTTGAAAGCACATACACCAAAGCAAAATGTAATTATTATTGTACAGCATTCAAAACTTTCTTTAAATTCTTGGCTCTATAATAAGAAAATGTAGTGGGAGAGAGGAGCAGCACATGACAGTACATAAAAGATATGCACTTTACATCAGTGCTTCTCCATTGAGTTTGGCTGATCTATTTACAGAAGCATGAGAGAAGATCCTGGCCCAGAGATTCCATCAACAACAAAACCAACCCATTTACTAGGCAGAAAACTGTCATTCTGTTTCTCACTAGCTCTCCCATTCTTTTTTTCTTAATAAAACTTCAGAAAATAAAATCACAATAAATACAGATAACACAGTAAAAAAAAGTACTCCCCCATTCCAGACAATTACATTTGCAAAGCCATTTTGGATTCCCACTTCTCTTTACAATGATACACTGCATGGCTGGTTTGTGTCAAATCTGTAGTACAAACTATCAAACAAGCCCATAAATCCAAATTACATATGAAAATCTGATTCCAGTCCAGGAACTTAAAACAGAGTAAAGGAAAAATCCTCTTTTTGTCTTTCTCTTAAATTATCTTACAGTCTTTATTGACATGTGTTTTTTTTGTTTTTTTTTTTTCTTCAGTGATTTTACTGACAACTAATTTTGAAAGGTTTTTTACCAGTTTTCAAAATTTCATGAGAGCTGGCAAGCCATTGTTGACATACGATTTGATATGACCATATGACCAACACCACTTAAAAGTAAAATTTATTTTAGAAGCAATAGCTCTCTTCAGTTCAGACAGATATGCAGACCTGCTAAATTACACCTACCTTGTGTATGAGCAGAATATGATGCGAGGTCAGCCACTGAACTCTGGTCTTGTTTTTCCTTTGGTAAAGGTCCTCAAAGGAGCAACTATCCTTTTCACTCTTTTATATGCATTTATTTATATATTTTCCTAGTGCTACCATGCAAATACAGGCATGCCAGCATGGCTGAAAACAATGTCACTGAGGCTTAATGGGAAGATTTGGGAAGCTGCATAATGGCAGGGTCTCAGGGAAATCCAAGTAGGAGCATCTGAAAGTGCCTTTCAGCTTCTGGCATGCAAGGCCTGACACTCTCATGGGAAACAAGAACTGGAAACTCCTAGCAGGAAGAAGCCACAAATTCCATCTGAGAGGCAGAATCACCCTGTGCAGGCCCTGTTTCCATTGCTATGCTTAATTTCAGAAAGGAAAATACATTCTGGCACTCTCCGATGGAAAGGTTGCCCATTCCCCATATAGCCATGTTTAATAAATGGGAAACTGCTGTTTAACAGAGACGATGCCATCTGCCAAAAGTCAAAAGGAAAGTCTGTGGCTGAACTGAGAACCAGAAAAAGAGCCTTCAAGACATGGAGTCCTTGTATTTATTTCCTTCAAGAACCACAGGCAAGGCATGACAAGAACAGACAAAATGCTGGGCTGCTCTACACAATCCTTTGCTATACCAAGTCTGCTCCTTTAAAATTGCTGTGGCAGAGAGGATTTCTGTGAAGAAGGGAGACTTCCAAAGAAGGAAAAAAGGTATCTCTGGATACATACCTTCTGGACAATGCTACGCCACAGGATCAGTCCCCAAGTACTGGACAAATTTTTGAACAATCTCCAAGCTACAAAGCTCTACTCTGTCAGCTTCTGGAGTAGTTTCAACTTTAGAAGAACACAAAGATGACCCTTGATGAGATTTGAAGAGCCCAAAACTTATTTCCAGGAGTCTCAGCAGAAAGAGAGGAAAGACTAGAGAAAATTTTCAGAAATACACAATATAGTAAAATTATATTCCATATCTCTTGTCTGATCCAGTGCTGCAAATTTCTCATGCTATGTAGCAGACTTTGTACAGTCAGACCATGGGATGATGTGTATTCCTAGGAGTAACACTTAGGATCATTTTATCAGGCCTCTTTGTACTCTGACATTGCAGTTATGTACCGCTCATGATGCCAGCAAACAGCAGATAAACATTCTTAAATTTGATTTAAAATACATATATCTAAAACAAATAAAATCAGAGTTCTGATTCTTCCCTTATGCTAACTCTTAGTGATAGAAAAAACTAATTCTTTTACTTTACTCCACTATATCCAACTACAGAATCACAGAATCAGTGAGTTGAGGTTGGAAGGGACTCTGGAGGTCCCTTGGCCCAATCCCCTGCAGGGACACCTACAGCAGGTTGCCCAGGACCATGAGGCTTTTGAAGGTCTCCAAAGAGGGAGATACCACAGCCTCTCCAGGCAACGTGTGCTAGTGTTTCATCACCCCCACTCTAAAGTGTTTTCTGATGTTCAGATGGATTCTCTAGTGTTTCACTTTTGTGCTCATTGCCTCTTATTGTGGCACTGGGCACCAATGAAAAGAGCCTGGCTCCATCCTCTGCATTTTCCCTTCAGGTGTTTATGTACATCAGTAAGATTCCCCCTCAAACCTTCTCTTCTCTAGGCTGAACAGTCCCATCTCTCTCAGCCTTGCCTCACAGGAAATATGTTCCAGTTCTTTCACCATCTTGGTAGCCCTCCATTGGACTCTCTCCATTATGTCTATGTCTCTCCTACACTGGGGAGCCCAGAACTGGACACTATTCCAGGTGTGGCCTCATCACTGCTGAATAGAGGGGATGTGATGGTTTTGCAATGCGATACAAAAACTGTGTTGAACTCCTTGAAGGTGTGAAAATCCAGCCAGCCTCAGGATATTTAGTTGGTGCAGAGTCAAACAAGAAAACAATGCCTGTCTTTCACACTTGGCTAATCCTATCTCTTTAAAGCCCTGTTCACTGCCCACTCTTTGCATGGTCAGCAATTTCCTGTGCCAGTAATCTCTTTAATATCCCTCTTTTCATTGCCATGCAAGGGTAATCCCCAGTGAGCTAAAAAAACTCATTTCTATGACTTTATGAGATACCCATTAGGAGGAGGTCATAAGAAGGGACTCTGGTGTTTATTAGTAGCAACTGGAGATATTATTTTACTGCTGCTTTACCTCCTTTTGCAGCTCTTGCCTTAAGTTTTACACGGCTGCTTTGGGAGGTCGTCAGTTGTATGAATTATAACCTGACTTTGAGCAGGAGGTTTAAGTACATAATGTGAATCACTTGATTGATGGCCCATTTGATCAGATGTGCAGTCAGGGTCTTTGCTGTGCTGAAAATCTGATTGTACAGCCAATACTGCAGCATCCCAGGTTGGCAGAAGGATCCTGGGTCAGTAATTGTACTGCAATAAAATCTGCATCTCTGTATAGCTGACATTTTAGCTCTCTCTTCCCCTCAATAGCCTTTCATTGTTCCTGTAAGAGATGCAGGTCTGGGGTCTTTCACCTGCCCTCCATCCATTTGCTCAGGCCAGTCTGTCACCCTGTCAGTTACGAGAATTCCTGTGGTCTTTTGTATCCACTTAGTTAACCAAGAACAAGGACTCTGTTGCACTGCTCCATTTTCACAAGAACAGATCTGAATTTAGATGAAAACCCAGAGCTTGAACATAAGAGACAGTGAATATACCACCAAATAGAGTCAGTGAAAAGTCTACTTTTGTTTATTTGTTTGGTTTTACTGCTTTAGTTTGATTGCTTTCTTGTTTTAATTAAAGACTATAACTAAAACATTTTCTTTTTTCAAAAAGCAAACTTCCTGTTCATAAAAAGTGACACATGAATCACTGGAACAATTCTACAGTTAAGGAAACCATATTGCCTCCACGGGAAAGGCCAGATGAGGACATCAGCCTGAGGCAGAAAGGAAACCTCAGGACTGTTCTTCTGTACCAAGAGAGCTTAAACTGACACCATTCAATGACAAATGTCTCTGAACTGAAATAATTTGAATCAGTTTGACAAAATGAAATATTTGGATGCAGAGTGATTGGACTTGAAAAGCGATGTTCTGTTTCTGTTCTACACTGTTCACAGAAAAGGTCTGTTCTCTGGCCTCCCAGATCTCTGATCCTACCAGCAGCCTGTGAGAAATCATCACCTAGAAGATGTAGTTGTGGAGTACTTAAGCCAACTGAACAAGAGAATGGATATGAGGACACTGAGAGCCTGCTTATGTCACTGCAAAGACATTCTTTGTCATCTCTGAAAGGTTGTATAGATAAGGTTCCTGATACCTGGAAGATCGATATCACCTCACCCTCAGGGAAAGTCAAGAAGAAGGAAGGGTTCAGGGGACCTAAGGGCTGGTCATCCTAATTACAGACCTAGAAGGTCATGGTGTAAAACAAACTGGAAGTTACATCCAGGCACATGAAGAGCAAGAAGGTGACTGTAAACAGACAGCATGGGTTTACCACAGGCAATTCATGGCTGACAAACTATTTGCCTTTAAGGGGAGACAGATGGCTTCTTTAAACCTCTTTTGATATATTTACCAGATCTATTAAATGCATTTTGGACTGTCTCTTTTATTTTTTTTATTTTTTTTTTTGTTTAGTTTAGTTTTGTTTCCTGATTGTTTATTTTTTGTTTTGTTTTGTTTGGTTATCCTTACAGCACTGAGGATATTCCTTCTGGATTTATCCTTGACATATACCCAAACTACTAGAGCCATCATTCTCTAACAGAATTAAGTCTTACCCTACTGTTATCCTTATTACTTTTTTTTTTTTTTTTTTTTTTTTCTCTCTGCAGTCTTGAAATTCTCTACCTTCAGTCAACTTGGTTTTATAGTCAATACCTTTCATCAATGGGTTTTGCTCTTCTCCAGGATTTCTATCCATGTACAAATATAACACAATAAGTGGCCCATATACACTTATTTCATTGTTATTCTTGCAGATGACAGAAGCAGTATTCAGAAAAGGGGAAAAGATTCAGGGGTAGATGAGGCTCAGAGAACTGTGGGGTCTTAGTTCCGACAACAACCTGGGAGGAAGAACCTGCAGGAGAGAATGCATCCATATTTTATAAAGTAAAAAAAAATACTGCAAAAAGAAAAAATACAATCCTTCTCATTTTCCACTTCCTACTAGTGATTTCTCCACCCCTTTGAGTACAAAGGTGTTCTCCATTTGCATGCTTCCTGTCTGGTGAAATTAGTCTTTAACTCTGCATAGCAGCTCAGCTTCAACAGGGGAGTGGATTTTGTCACTGCTGTATTCCATTCTCTGCCCTTCCATTAGGGAAAGGACAGACCATATCTGGAGACACAGGCTGGATACTGGAATCCAATGCTAGGATCAGCTTCATTGACAAATCTTGCAATCAGCAGGGGGGTTTTAGGTTTTATATTATATAAAGCATATAATAGTATTTTATAAAAGTACTATGTTTTCTTTACAATTAGAATATGGTTATATAGTTTGCTATGTATGATGAACATGTTATGAATGACAAACATATATTCTATGTATGTGATATATGTCCATGAAATTCATAGTAATTTATATGCACGCCACAGAAAATGCTTTTTATAGTTATCTGTAAATGTGTTTATGAACTTGGATATTACATAAAACCGCCAACAACAACTTCGTGAGGAACCCAGTTCTGTCACTGTGTGTTAGGTAAGATCTGAAACACTATATTGAACTCCTCAGGAGTCACCGGCCTCTCTCTGTCTCGTTCCTGCTTTCTGATTACATTTAGACAAGAGGTAGTGGCTCGGAGGAAACAAGGCCTTGAACAGTGCCTGAAAAAGTGTCATGAGAATGCCATTTTGGAGCTAGACGCATCAATCTCACTTAGACCTTGTGCTAGTTGTCTGCCTCCATGCCTGGATCAAGCCCTAGGCCAGGAAGCTGACTGATAGTTTTATTCCTAAATCCTTCACTGATGCATTGTTCCCAGGATTGGTCCCACAATTTCCTTCAAGGCTGCACTTTTCCAGCCTCTCAGCATTACCTAACTGTCAGGCGTGTTTTGAATCAAGTCTTGGTAAGCAGCTGCCTCTGTATCTTGGTAATGTCACCAGATCAAGTATCTATTTCCAGAAATGAAGTGCTACTGGTTTGCACCAAACCTCAATGTAATCACTAGAGTCTATCCCACTTGCTAATGCAGAACAGTGAGGTCTGAGTAACAGGAAAATACTCTTAATATAATAGGTTATTGCTCCATGGGGCAATTTTTCAGTAGCAGTTGGAAAAGCTGTGATCCACATTCATTTCTGAAAGATTACAGCAAGGGAGGAGACAAGAGACTGTAGTTTCTGGAATAAGTAGCAGGGAAAGGGTGCAAAGAGCAGGATAAGCAATTGTCAGAAGCTCTTTGGAAAAATATAAACAATCTGGTAAGGGGGAGGAGGTGTGGGAGCTGAGCAGAAGCAAATTAAAAGGATAATTAGAAGAGAAAAAAAAAAATTGAGTAGCTGAGTACATTTTAGCTGGTGAAGCCAGGGATTTCAGATGTATTCACAGCAGACAGATGGTAAAAAAAAAAAAAAAAAACCAAAAAAGGGGGGGGGGGACGACGACCAACTACCAACAGCATACCCTATAATCATTTCCTTAACATGAATATTAAAGGGATTTAGTTAGGAATGGGAAATAAGGAGTTGGCAGCCTTAACACACAATTATTGTGTCTTTTATCTTTGCAACAGTGGAAGAGGGATCAGAGCTACCAGAAGCTAAAGCCCCAGTTCTGGTTTAATGTGGGGCATGAGCTGGAACAGCCCCACCATCCTCCCGGACTGCTATTTTAGCTGTAGTTTTCACATTTCCTTGTGTAAAATGGTGGGATTGTTTTCTCAGGCAGAAATGTCTCTGAGGACCAAGAAGTTTAAGAACATATGGATTAAATAGATAAGTCATTTTGCCATATAAATTGACATAAAAATACATCCTAAAGAAGAATGAATAGAACTAAGCAAATGAAAAAGAATTATAATCTCCAATAAAATCAAAATAGCAGCAGCTGCAATAAGCATAGAAGGAAAGAATGGAAACCACCTCACAAGCAAAATGAAGAAACTGCATGTCTTCCAGTGCAATGGAACCAGGTGAAGATATTCCCGTATTAACTGGCCACTCAGTGCACCTTCATGGCATTGAGCAGAGACCAATGCAGTGAATTGCTTAAGCTCAGTACCAAAAATGCTGTCATCTTGCTCAGGGTACACAAATGGCCTACACAAACCAGCCTGGATATCTCTATACAGTGTGCACCAGAGCCTCAGGTCTCTATCTCAGTCCTCCAGGGCCAGTTGGGGTGTCCCTGTGACAGATTTTTGGCAGACACACTTAAATTTGGTTTGCTTCTTTTCAGTGGTTAAAAGGTGATACTTTATATGGTACCAGCTTTCTTGAGGGATGTACTTGTTTCACCTATCTAATCTAAAGCTAGATTCAACCTACAGTCAGGATGAAAGGAGTCGTCCCACAGAATTGGAAAAACCCTAAATATATGAAATGTTTCATTAAAAATAAATAAATAAATAAATAAAAATCCCATTCTGACTGAAATTACTGGCAGAATTCCCATTGATTCAGTTAAGTGAAGAATCATAGTATTTATAGCCCCCAGACCTGCTAATACATGGAGACATTTGACTCACGAGGGCAGTAGCCAGAAGCAAGCTATTCACACACTTAATTTTTCATGGAATCATGACTATGGACAGTGCAGATGTGATTTAATTGCTTTTAAATAGAGTAGCTTTTTTATTGAAGGCCAAAACTTTTGAATATTTTTGCTGATTTCAACAATCTTTTAAATTTGCACTGCTTTGCTAATTGTGGAGGTTTACAACAGAGGAATTAATTTTAAAAATGAATAAATGTTTGAGTTTTTGATGTTTGCTTTCAAAATGAAATGGAAATTAAATGGGAATGAAAGGATAAAAATAAAATAAAATAAAATAAAATTTAAAAAAAAGCTAGATTATGGTGGGTAACACTGTAGTAGCTGGAGGAACAAGCTTACTTTCAGAAGAATCTATGAAGAAAGGTGTCCATTTCCCCTGGCACCAGGCCTGACTTTGCAACAGCCATTTCCATATTTCACTTGTTTCAGCTTGGAGACTGTGATTCCTTGATAGATCAGACCTTGCATCACTTCATCTCCCACTTAACTAATTTGATGAGGAAAATGGAACTGCTACAGTGGCAATTTAAGTGTATTAAAGAAAAAAGCTAATGCAAAATTTTGATTCACCAAATTTAAAGTCCATTTCCATTACATTTAATAAGTTCAGCCTCTCTTAGTTCATCTGTACTTATCTTTAAGTCTGCATGGCTGGGTGGCATTAGAAATAAGAAGATTATTCATAGTAGGGTGCTCTGCCTATGAACTTTTTTTTTCAGCTCTCAGAAAAGATAGTCTTTGCTCAACTGTATATCAATTCATAATCACACGAGTGGTCAGCTTTCCTGTTCATATAAAATCAAATCTCACACCATCAGCCACAGACCTTTCAAAAACACCAAAAGGAGTATAATTAATTCAAATGGAGTAATCATTAAAGAGGGTAGTCTGACACACGCTTTTTTACTTCCCTCCAGGAATACATGAATTATGAAATCCAAATCACAGATCTTGTTCACGTCTGTGTGTGGGAAGAGGAGGGTGAATGAAACATGCTCCAAGAATTCACACCCTTTTGCTGTAAATCCACACACAAATAATTTGGGTCTCAAGGCCTGAAAAAGGTGTACTGCACTGGATCAAGGAAAAGTAGGCAAGGAAGTGAGCCCAAGGGAAAAAAAAAAAAAAAAAAAAAAAAAAAAAAAAAAAAAAAAAAAACTGTAATAACTGACAATTAAAAATTGTCAATTATCTTTATAACAACTGACATGTTTGGGAGGGAGCATAATAACAGCTTGCCTCTGGGATGGCATCAGGTGCTTAAATTCTGAAGGATTTAAGGAGTGATTGGGAGGAAAAAGAAAAAAACCTTCCATGTATACTTGCAGCAGCAGCAGCTGTTTCTTCCCTGTCTGAGGAGTCAAGGATAGGGAGCAAAGCCCTCAGAGCTGCCATGGGAGCAGGTGGAAGAAGGTGCTGCTGTTATGTGCAGCAGGCATGTCTTAGCAGCAACCCTGAGCAGATGGGAGACAAGTACGACTGTTCACAGGCACTGGCAGCAGCCTCTGGCTGCCATGGACAGGGAGACGAATGTTAGGGTGAAGTCTACCTGGGAGTTTTTCTCCAAGTAAAAAGAAAGGAACACAGAGATCATCTTTTCTTATACTAAGCCAAAGCCCAAAGAGATTGGAAAAAATAATCATTAAAAAATAAATGATAAATACCAACAATTGTAATTCTATTTACAATTCTATTTACACTAGTGATAACTTACCGTAGGGGGTATTACAGAGATACATCCATACATACAAACATTCATTTTCTATGGCTGAGTAACCTGTATTTCTAGGGATTCTGAGAAATCTCAGAAACATAACAAATGTATATGGGGCCAGGAGTGCATTATGGGAGGTGAGGGGGAAGTGGAATATACGAGGTCTTAATAGGCATCTGAAGTAAAATAAAAGGTAACAGATGACCTACAGTTAAGCAGGTTATCTGAAAATGGGCCATTCACCGCTGCAGAGGATATCAGAGAAAGTATACATTGATAGAAGGATATGTTATCAAATTAAAGCAAACAGAAATCTTCTGAGGGAAAACTAATTAATCTTGTACAGGAAGACTATGAAGAATCATCAAAGCTACACATAGCTAACAGTAGAGGTGGAGCTGGCTGTAGACAGTGTCCATATGACTGCAATGAGTACCAACTAGTTGCACCACAACCCCTTTTCTTCAAAATCAGGTACATCGAACCTAGAGCTCTGATATCTTTTATTATGTTAATGCATATGTAAGCATTGTCCTATTAATATTAAAGGAAAATAAATTATACTGCTTGTGTTTGATCTGGCACCATGCTCTTGAGCCTTCATTGTAATCTGCATGCAAAAATGAGGGGGAATAAAAAACACACAGCCATAAAACTTCACAGTCAATAAAACACCGTAACTGTCTCTTGAGGAAAGGCAAAAAGCCCTCTTTGAGACTTTGTACATAATAAGAAATGGTTGGATTTCTTGCATCTTCTCATCTTCTCAGGGTCAGATATTTGTGTGAAACATGTCTGTGGCCAAATTAGGATGATATCAACCAGACTTGAGCCCTCAATGTTTTTTTGTTTGTTTGTTTGTTTGTTTGTTTGTTTCCCTGTCAGTATGACCATTAATGAAAATCTGATTAATTGATTTACCTTAGCTGATTACCTTGATTAATTCAAACCTAGGTGAACATCCTAAATACTTAGAAATTACTTTGTAGCCAGCAAAAGCAGATAAACACATGATTATGTATTCTGGTGAGTCAAGCTCACCCATATGGGATCTCATCTCCTGTGTCTCCATTTCCCTTCTGCTAATCTAACCTCTTAGCAACATTTTAGAAATTCCTGTGGGTGAAACAAGCAGTGAATAGAAATTGGAAAACTACGTAAGAGTCTAAACTTACTTCCATTAAAGTCAATAGATGCTTTATTCCATTAACTTCAAGGACACCAATCAGGGTGCTAATGTTATTTAATACTGTATCTTTAGCAATGTCTTGACAAAATGAAAACTTTTTCTTGCTTCCACAGAGGTGAAGACCAAAAAGAGTATAACTAGCATAAGGTTGAAGTTTTCTTTCTTATCAGAATTTGCTGATTTGACAGAATTGTGCAATTTCAAGATGGTTAGCTTTGCAAGTTTCTCGCATGCACCTTACCCTTTGCTTATCTCAAACATTTAATCCCACTTGCTGGTCCACCAGGGCACCAAAGTTTCTCATCATTCAGAGTTTATTGACACCCCTGCTGCTAAGAAAGACAGGGTCAGGGAGTAGCTTCATAGACCAAGAGCCAAAACCCCCAGTCTGCTTGCTAGCAGACTGCCATGCAATCAAGGTCTCTGTGGTTTCCACTCCTGTTTATCAGCTCCAGAGTCAGCAATCTATCCCCTTTCAGAGCTAGCTTTCAATTGCTATTTCTCCTATTTCTCCCCTGGAAAAGACTAATAAATAAATAAATAAATAAAAATAATAAAAATCAGATCTTCCCTGAAGGACTTCTCTGCCCATATTCCTTAATCCAAGGCCTGGGAGCTGGCTGAACTAGCTTTAGTACATGGGCAAAGTGATATTGTTTCATTCAGGGTGTAGCCAGAGAAGTGTAATTGTATGGTCTCAGATGTGGCCATTTTTCAGTTTCCAGTTACTGTCCTTCAAGTCCATTTCTATGCAATATGAAGCAGACTGGACAAAATCTTTTTATTTTTATTATTATTTATTATTTCTATATTTATTTATTCTGCACTGTAATAGTCATGGAGCGTTCACAGAACGAATTACACATCTCAGCTAAGGGAACAGCAACTCTTAGCCAAAAAGCAGTAACGTCTTACACTGCTCAAATATGAGCCCCTGTACACATTTGGGAATGCTTGTAAATTGATTGTGCTGAATGTACATACATTGACTTCTTTACTGTAAAGTAAAACAACATTAATTGCATTTCATTAGATATGATTCCAAGCTTCCTCAATGTGAAATAAGCTTGTTTTACGCCGCTGTGGAAGTGTCCAAGTAGGAATTTGAAGGTTTTGTTTGTTTGTTTGTTTGTTTTTAATTATGCTTGATATCACTTATTCACTTAAACAATGCCTACAAATAGTTCAAGCAAGTAGATGGGGTAACAAAATCAATACCAGTAGTAGTGGTAGTAGTAGTTTAGCACAGAGAATCTGCAGCTGCAATCTTTAAACAAACAGTTCCTTCACACCATACTGTTTCCTGAACTGTTATCAGGAAACAGTTCTCTAAATGCATTACAGGCAGGGGCTGAGGAGAGCTGGCAATGCCCATATGCAACATCCCTGTCTCACAACTGCTGCCAGCATGCACATTTTTCCTTTTATTCAGTTGGGTAATTTCATATAGCTTCTCCTACCCCTCTTCATACCGACAAAGCAAAAACCACTGCTGACATTTCCAAGGCAAAAAAACAGTTTTCTTTTCTTTATCATTTTATCCTCCATCAGGGGTGATTCTTTTAACTAGTAGGAGAGCCAACTTCACGTTTCATAGAATATGCCCTTTTTAATGCAAAGCATTAGCTAGAATGACATTTCAGCACTGATCCTGAGAAAAGGACATTGCAAAGTGTCTTTATGGTGAGATAAATCCAGTGTAGCATGAATAAAAAAATTTCCAGTGCATTTCCATTCTGATTACATATCTACTTGGAAATCTAGATGGCTTGTTTAAATCATCAATCTACTGGGTTCAATGCCATGGAAATTGCAAAAAGAATTCTGTTTTGCAGGACCTTCTGTACTGCATGTTGAATGAATTTGAATGTTTCTATGTACAGAGCTGAGAAATTTTATTGTGACACTCTGTATGGATTGTGCTACTCTCTGCAGGCTATGTCACTTGAATCCACTACAATTATTTTGAAAAACATTTATTTTTCTTTACTTCCATAGCAAATCAATTTTACTTTTATTTTTGCTGATTCTTTCTCATGTTTTTCTTTTATTGTTAGCTTTTTTTTTTTTTTTAAGGATGCATATGACACTTTTTTAAAGGACCCATATTTTGTATTTTATACAATAGCAATCTTATTGTGCAAGTACTATTATTACTATTTTCTATATTTTCTACTGATCAAAGTACTAACATAGCAAACGTAACTACATCATTAATTTTGTGAAAAGTCATCCTTTTCTAGAAAATTGACAGTTCCAGCTAATCCATAAAGATAAAGAGGTAAATTTCACTGCCAATATTGCAGGCACAAAATAGCAAGTGATGTTTGTGCTGCAGTTATCAAATTTGTCACCAAGCATACAGATGGTGTTGTGTGGGACAGGGAAAGTCTTGGTGCAGGTCTTTCTCTGACTAGCCTTTTTGTTTACAGGTTACTTTCCTTTCAGCATACTTCAAATATTATACCACAGTCATTACAGAACACACAGCTTCAATGCTGAGGCTGAACTGAACAACTGCAGTACAAACTTCAAAACCTTTTATATTTAACTTTAATTTAGAGGGAGGAAAGAATATCATTTCAGAATTGCTGTTTAAGAAAGACTGAAAAAGAAAAAGAAAAGAAAAAGAAAAAAGAAAAAGAAAAAGAAAAAGAAAAAGAAAAAGAAAAAGAAAA